>NC_052171.1:9476733-9518327 GCF_902713615.1 Scyliorhinus canicula
GTGAAAAGTATATTTCTGCGAGCAGCTCAACAGATCATTCAGTACATGGGAAGAAAAGGGAATAAAGGAAAATACATAATAGGGCAACACAAGGTTTACAATGTAACTACATAAGCATCGGCATCGGATGAAGCATACAGGGATGTAGTGTTAATGAAGTCAGTCCATAAGAGGGTCATTTAGGAGTCTGGTGACAGTGGGGAAGAAGCTGTTTTTGAGTCTGTTCGTGCGTGTTCTCAGACTTCTGTATTTCCTGCCCGATGGAAGAAGTTGGAAGAGTGAGTAAGCCGGGTGGGAGGGGTCTTTGATTATGCTGCCCGCTTTCCCCAGGCAGCGGGAGGTGTAGATGGAGTCAATGGATGGGAGGCAGGTTTGTGTGGTGCACTGGGCTGTGTTCACGACTCTCTGAAGTTCCTTGCGGTCCTGGGCCGAGCAGTTGCCATACCAGGCTGTGATGCAGCCAGATAGGATACTTTCTCTGGTGCATCTGTAAAAGTTAGTGAGGGTTAATGTGGACATGCCGAATTTCCTTAGTTTCCTGAGGAAGTATAGGCGCTGTTGTGCTTTCTTGATGGTCGCGTCAACGTGGGTGGACCAGGACAGATTATTGGTGATGTGCACCCCTAGGAATTTGAAACTGCCAACCATCTCCACCTCGGCCCTGTTGATGCTGACAGGGGTGTGTACAGTACTTTGCTTCCTGAAGTCAATGACCATCTCTTCAGTTGTGCCGGCATTGAGGGAGAGATTGTTGTCGCTGCACCACTCCACCAGGTTCTCTATCTCCCTCCTGTATTCGGACTCGTCATTATTCGTTTGCTCATTCTCCCCGTGTCTGCGTGGGTTTCACCCCCACAACCCAAAAATGTGGAGGGTAGGTGGATTAGCCACGCTAAATTGCCCCTTAATTAGAAAAACAATGAGTTGGGTACTCTAAATTTATATAAAATAGTAAGAAAACAGTGCCATTGACCTCGACAAAGAGGTTGGAGCTTTTTAAAAAATATATTTTTATTCTCCTCCTTTTTCACAATTTTTCTCCCGAATTTACACCCAACAACAATCAATAACCAACAACAAATATCTCAAACCCCATAACATAGAACATAGAACAGTACAGCACAGAACAGGCCCTTCGGCCCTCGATGTTGTGCCGAGCAATGATCACCCCACTTAAACCCACGTAACCCGTAACCCAACAATCCCCCCATTAACCTTACACTACGGGCAATTTATCATGGCCAATCCACCTAACCTGCACATCTTTGGACTGTGGGAGGAAACTGGAGCACCCGGAGGAAACCCACGCACACACAGGGAGGACGTGCAGACTCCACACAGACAGTGACCCAAGCCGGGAATCGAACCTGGGACCCTGGAGCTGTGAAGCATTGATGCTAACCACCATGCTACCGTGAGGCCCCAAACAGTAACAACGATCCCACCCTCCCACCATGCCCAGACGTCAGCCCGCATGGTAACATCAACAAATGCAATCTTCAACACACACAGCCCCCCTCCCCCCCCGCCCCCCCCCAAACTAATGTTCGATGCCATCTAGTTCTTGAAAGTCCATAATGAATAACACCTATGAATTGTAGAACCCCTCCATCCTTCCCCTCAGTTCGAACTTAACCTTCTCAAGAGTCAAGAATTCCAGCAGGTCCCCCCGCCACGCCAGGGCACAAGGTGGAGAGGCTGCTCTCCATCCCATCAGGATCCGCCTTCGGGCGATCAATGAGGCGAAGGCTGCAGCATCTGCCTCCGCGCCCCGTTTCCAACCCCGGCTGGTCCGACACCCCGAATATGGCCTCCCGAGGGCCCGGGTCCAGCTTCACATGCACTACCTTGGAAATTACCCTAAACACCTCCTTCCAGTAATCCTCTAGCTTTGGTCAGGACCAAAACATATGAACGTGATGAGCGGCTTCCCCCCCCCCCCCCCCCCCCCCCCAGCAACATTCACACACATCTTCTACTCCTTCAAAGAATCGGCTCATCCTCGCCCTTGAGGTGTGCCCTGTACACCACCTTCAGCTGTATCAGCCCCAACCTCGCACATGAGGTGGAGGCATTCACTCTCCGGAGCACCTCACACCAGACCCCCTCCTCCACACCCTCTCCCTACTCTTCCTCCCACTTTGCTTTGATTCCTTCCAGTGGTGCCTTATCCTTTTCCAACATAGCTCCGTACACCGCTGACACTGTCCCCTTCTCCAGTCCCCTTGCCGTCAGCAGCACCTCCTCCAACAACGTGGCTGGTTCCTCCGGGAAGCTCTGTATCTCCTTCCTGGCAAAGTCCCGAACCTGCATCTACCTAAACACTTCTCCCTGCTCCAGCCCATACTTCGCTTCCAGCTCCCTCAATCCTGCAAATCGACCCCGAGGAAACTAATCTTTTAAAGCCTTAATCCCCTTCTCTTCCCATTTCCGAAAGCTTCCGCCCACCTCCCCGGCTCAAATCTGTGGTTCTCCCGGATCGGCATTTCCCTCGACCCTGCCCCAACCTGAAGTGTTGCCGAAACTGCCTCCAGATTTTCAATGAAGCTATTACTACCGGACTCCCTGAGTATTTCCCCGGAGCTATCGGGAGCGGGGCCGTTGCTAGTGCCTTCAGCCCCGACCCCCTGCACGAACTCGCCTCCATTCTGACCCACTGGGAATCAACCCCTCTGACCCAGCTCCGCACCTTCTCCACATTCGCCGCCCAGCAGTAGTACATCAGGTTCGGGAGACCCAAACCCCCTGCCTGCCTTCCCCTCTGTAGCAGCCCCTTCCTCACTCTGGCCATCTTCCCTCCCCATATAAACGAGGTAATCCTTCCCTCAATCTCCCTGAAAAAGGACTTTGGCAGGAAAATCGGTCGGCATTGAAAAATAAAGAGAAATCGCGGCATTTTAACCGCCTGCACCCGACCCGCCAGTGACAGAGGGAGACCATCCCACCTCGCCAGGTCGGCTTTCACTCTCCCCACCAAACTAGTGATGTTGTATCTGCGAAGCCTTCCCCACTCCCAGGCAACCTGCACCCCCAGATACCTAACGTGGGTCCCTGCCCTACGGAAGGGCAGCCCCCCCACCCCCGGTTGAGACACCACGAAATACTCACTCTTGTCCAAGTTCAGCTTGTACCCAGAGAAAGACCCAAATACCTGCAGCAACTCCAATATTCCTCCTATCGACGCACTCGGCTCCGACACATACAGCAGCAAGTCGTCGGCATACAAGGACAGCCTATGCTCTATCCCCCCCCCCCCCCTCACTATTCCTTTCCATGCTCCCGAACTTCTTAATGCGATGGCCAACGGCTCAATCGCAAGCGCAAACAGCGGGGGGGGGGGGGGGGGGGGGGGACATAGGACATCCCTGCCTTGTCCCACGGTGGAGAGAGAAGTATCTCGAGCTGATATTGTTTGTGCGGACACTCGCCTTTGGCTCCTTATATAATAACATTACCCAGTTCACAAATCTTGGTCCAATCCCAAACCGTTCCAGCACTGCCATTAGGTACCCCCAGAGGTTGGAGCTTTTATGGTGACCCCTGACTGACCTTGTTCCACTAAACTGCACCAACTCCGCATTAACTAGCTCATCCATTTTAGTCACATCCCCCTTTTTTTTACTGCCTCCGAATTTCAGGTTGGATGATTTTTTTTTGCCGGGGGGGGGGGGGGGGGCGAGTTGATTTTTCTAATGGTTTTGTCCCCCCTCCCTCTTGCCAGGTGGCACAAGCTTCAATCGAAGAATGGGAAGAAGGAGAAAGAGCGGGGGGAAATCGAGGCCGACATCCGCTTCGTCCGGAACAACATGACGGCCAGCATGTTTGACCTGTCCATGAAGGACAAGTCCCGCTCGACTCTGGGGCGGCTGAAGGACAAGTTCAAGGGCAAGAAGAAAGACGGCTTCTCCGATTCGGCGTCCGCCATCGTCCCCAGCATCGGCACCCCGGGCGACAGCGACGACGACGATGCAGCGCCCGCCCCGGCCGCCGAGAAGAAGAAAAAATCTAAACTCAAGCGGCTGTTCCCAAAATCCAACCTCCAGCGGACGTCCCTCTCCCAGTCCATGTCCGTCATCCCCACGTCTCCCTCCATTTCACCGGGGAACTCATCGAAAGCCAAGGACTTTGGCAAAGAAGACTTCACTGAAATAAAACTGCACGACTCTGCCGAAGGTATTCATTTGGCTTCCTGAAAACCAGTCGTGTTTGCCGAGTGCCTTTTCCCACAGTGAAATAGCGCGGCGCACCACGCCTGTGTCTGGGGGCGGGGTGGGGGGGGTGTTACCGCCAAGGATTTGGGTTTTGACTTGCCCGTCTTTGGACAGACTTGAGGGAGGGAATTCTGGAGCGTCGGACCCAGATGGGGTGGGGATAGTCAGACTAGAACAAAGAAAAAGTACAGCACAGGAACAGGCCATTCGGCCCTCCAATCCTGTGCCGACCATGCTGCCCGTCTAAACTAAAATCTTCTACACTTCCGGCGTCCGTATCCCTCTATTTGGGGGCCTCATGGTAGCATGGTGGTTAGCATCAATGCTTCACAGCTCCAGGTTCCCAGGTTCGATTCCCGGCTGGGTCACTGTCTGTGTGGAGTCTGCACGTCCTCCCCGTGTGCGCGTGGGTTTCCTCCGGGTGCTCCGGTTTCCTCCCACAGTCCAAAGATGTGCGGGTTAGGTGGATTGGCCATGCTAAATTGCCCGTAGTGTAAGGTTAATGGGGGGATTGTTGGGTTACGGGTATACGGGTTACGTGGGTTTAAGTGGGGTGATCATTGTTCGGCACAACATCGAGGGCCGAAGGGCCTGTTCTGTGCTGTACTGTTCTATATTCCCATCCTATTCATGTATTTGTCAAGATGCCCCTTAAACGTCACTATCGTCCCTGCTTCCACCACCTCCTCCGGCAGCGAGTTCCAGGCACCCGCTGCCCGCTGTGTAAAAAAGAAACTTACCTTATACATCACTTCTAAACCTTGCCCCTCGCACCTTAAACCTCTGCCCCCGAGTAATTGACCCCTCTACCCTGGGAAAAAGCCTCTGACTATCCACTCTGTCTATGCCCCTCATAATTTTGTAGACCTCCATAAGGTCACCCCTCAACCTCCTTCGTTCCAGTGAGAACAAACCGAGTTTATTGAACCTCCCCTCATAGCTAATGCCCACCATACCAGGCAACATCCTGGTAAATCTCTTCTGCACCCTCTCTAAAGCCTCCACAGCCTTCTGGTAGTGTGGCGACCAGAATTGAACACTATACTCCCAAGTGTGGCCTAACTAAGGTTCTATACAGCTGCAACATGACTTGCCAATTCTTATACTCAATGTCCTGGCCAATGAAGGTAAGCATGCCGTATGACTTCTTGACTACCTTCTCCACCTGTGTTGCCCCTTTCAGTGACCTGTGGACCTGTACACCTAGATCTCTCTGACTGTCAATACTATTCAGGGTTCTACCATTCACTGTATATTCCCTATCTGCATTAGACCTTCCAAAATGCATTACCTCACATTTGTCCGGATTAAACTCCATCTGCCATCTCTCCGCCCAAGTCTCCAAACGATCTAAATCCTGCTGTATCCTCTGACAATCCTCATCGCTATCCGCAATTCCACCAACCTTTGTGTCGTCTGCAAACTTACTAATCAGACCAGTTACATTTTCCTCCAAATTATTTATATATACTGCGAACAGCAAAGGTCCCAGCACTGATCCCTGCGGAACACCACTAGTCACAGCCCTCCAATCAGACAAGCACCCTTCCATTGCTACTCTCTGCCTTCTATGACCGAGCCAGTTCTGTATCCATCTTGCCAGCTCACCCCTGATCCCGTGTGACTTCACCTTTTGTACCAGTCTGCCATGAGGGATCTTGTCAAAGGCCTTACTGAAGTCCATATAGACAACATCCACTGCCCTACCTGCATCAATCATCTTTGTGACCTCCTCGAAAACTCTATCAAGTTATAGAACATAGAACATAGAACAGTACAGCACAGAACAGGCCCTCCGGCCCTCGATGTTGTGCCGAGCCATGATCACCCTACTCAAACCCACGTATCCACCCTATACCCATAACCCAACAACCCCCCCCCCCTTAACCTTACTTTTTAGGACACTACGGGCAATTTAGCATGGCCAATTCACCTAACCCGCACATCTTTGGACTGTGGGAGGAAACCGGAGCACCCGGAGGAAACCCACGCACACACGGGGAGGACGTGCAGACTCTGCACAGACAGTGACCCAGCCGGAATCGAACCTGGGACCCTGTAGCTGTGAAGCATTTACGCTAACCACTATGCTACCGTGCTGCCCCGACACGAAACAACAGTGAGACACGACCGACCCTCCACGAAAACTAGTTGTGGGGTGCGCAAGAGACTAGAATTGGAGAAGCTTGGAGGTTGTTGGTGGGCCTCGGAGGGATGGAGAGGGACAAGGGTGGATTTGAACGTCGGGATGAGAATTTCTGTTTTGAACCCGAGGCATTGCTGGAATCGTTCTGAATATCTTGAGCACGTAACTTTGGAAGATTTTGGGAAGTCAGGCAGCGGAGAAGGGGGGAGGGGCGCTAATTGCCGAATTCTTTCTTTAAAAAGAGCCAATATAGGCTTGATGGACTGAATGGCTTCAAAGCTCTGACAGGAAGATTGTTGGTGTTTCAAAATGGTGCTGAGGTATTTAACTTTCCAGGAAAATCAGCTGTTCTTCCCCTAAATTTAGCGTACCCAATTCATTTTTTCCGATTAAGGGGCAATTTAGCCGTGGCCAATCCACCTACTCTGCACATCTTTGGGTTGTGGGGGCGAAACCCACGCAGACACGGGGAGAATGTGCAAACTCCGCACGGACACTGACCCAGAGCCGGGATCGAACCTGGGAACCTCGGCGCCGTGAGGCAGCAGTGCTAACCCACTGCGCCACCGTGCAGCCCCGAGGAAAACCAGTCTCGTGCGGACGGTGTGAACCGTTTTCAGAGGCATTCGTTAACGTGGCATTTTGGCGACCTAGGAGGTGACGCGGCCTGTCAGCTACCAGGCCCTAGGTCTTACTGGATAATTGGAATGCGATAGGGGAAGTGAACACATTCTCCCCGGTCAGCACTAGACCTTGTCTATCTTGTCCCTTAGTCGTGGTGGGAGAGGTGTGTGTCTCGCTCAATCTGGTTGACAAGCGCTTAGCAATACTCCTCCTGCACTGTGCCCCGCCCTGTCGTGTTTTGGGCTCAAAAGACCGGAACCCTTCAGGATCTTTCCCACCTTTGGGCTGTACCTGATAGGAATCTAGGCCAGTGCGAGTCAGCGGGTTAAGGAACTGCTGACGTGGGCTTGTGAACTCTTATTAAACTGTGGGTTTATCTTTCTGATTTTTGCCCAGATGTGCGTTTCCCCCTCCCTTCTACCACTTCGCGTATTGTAACCTCCCCCCCCGCCGCCCGGCCCCAATTCTGGAGACAGCAAGAGAGGACAGGAGGAGGCCATTCAGCCCCTCCAGCATGTTCTGCCACCGTGTATATCAGAACTGCAGCTCGCCATCTTGAATCTCTTTCTTTTATAAAGTTAAGAGCGCCCAATTCGTCTTTTCCCAGGGGCAATTTAGCGTGGCCAATCATCTTTGGGTTGTGGGGGGGAGAGGGGGGGGGGGGGGTGAGATGGCAGCGCTAACCACTGCGCCACCGTGCCCGCCCTACCTTGCATCTCTCGATCCCCTTGCTCAACGGAAGTTGTTCCACAGGTGTGGGGGGTGGTGTGAGGAGGGGGGGGGGGGGGGGGGGGGGGTTGTGTCCAACCCATGTCAAAGGTGAAGCAAGTAAAGTCGCCATAGCCCCAGACGACCAGAGGCTGCTCTCCCGTTTGAGGGGGGGGGGGGGGGAGAGCTGACTGGTGCTGATTGAACCTGAGATTCACCACACCTTAGGCGAGGGCCGAGTTTTGAGTAGGCCGGGCCTTCATGAATAACCTCAGCCGGTACGGGAATTGAACCCACATTGTTGGCCTCGCTCTGCATCACCAACCATCTGAGGTAAACCGCTCCCCCCCCCCCCCCCAACCAGGTAGCGAGCGTCCTAACCATTGAAGGCCCAGGATGTGTTTCCTGCTAAAGGTATTAAATGACTGAGAGATTAACTTTTGTCATCCTCTTTCTTTCTTGTTTTTTGTAGAGGAGATCTCGAACAAGGCCTTGTATGTACCAAAGATCATGAGCCACAAGAGGGCGGCCAGTGCCTGACACCAAGCAGCTGAACTTCGCCTCGGCCGGGAACCTGAGGAAGGACGCCCTCTCGCTCTTCAGCGGCCTGAAGACCAAGAGTGACCCCATGTCCCAGTCGAACCTCTGCATCAACGGCAGCCACGTCTACACCGAAGAGCCGAGCCAGGCCGCCGCGGCGCCCAAGCCGCGCACCGACCCCAGGCCGCTGTACAGCAGCCAATTCCACCCGTCTGCCGAAGACCTGACGGGCAGATTCTCCCCCGACGCCCCGGAGCCCGGCGGCCCCCTTTCCCCTTCCCGGACGTCACCGGGAACTAGCCCCGGCGAGCAGGCGCCCAAACCGCCAGCCCCGCCCGAGATCCGGGCATCGGGGAGCGCCAGCGACCTGTCCGACCCCCAGCGAGCGGACCGAGTGAAGGAAGGGACGGACAGCCGGCAAGGCGGCGCTCCGGGAGCGGGGAAGAGAGGGATGGATCAAAAGGCCGAAACCAATAGTGCCCCCGCGACGGGCGGCAGGTCCCTCAACCCCTTCGACAATGACGAGGACAAAATGGCGGCACATCCCGGGTCAAAGGTCGAGGTGTCAAAGGCCGAGGTGTCAAACGCCGAGCAGACGACCAAGAAGGAGGAGACCAAGCGAGGGGGCTTGATGTCTTTCTTCCCCAGAAAGACGGAGGCCGTAAAGGGTCCCGAAGCGAAGGAACCCCGCAACCCCTTCGACGCCCACGGCGAGGAGGCGAAGTGGCCGCCCGGTATGTCGGTGTGGTCCAGCAGGACGGCGGCCATCAAACCCAAGTAAGCTCCGCGGTGCGCTGTCCAAACGGGTCTCGTTTCGGTCTCGAGTCTGCTGGCCATGTCGTTGTGCAAGTAAGCTACCGCCCCGTGTCCCATCTGGCTGTTGTTGCTCCTTCGTTTGCTTTTCTGTGAGGGATTGATCGAGGTGTGCTGGGGGCGGGGGGGGGGGGGGGGGGGGGGGGGCTGTGATGGAGGAGCTGCACTTGCCCTTCATAGAACAACGGAACCCGTGAGGTTGCCATTCGATGCAATGCATTGTGGGCAACAAGATGGCGGCTGGGGTATAATGACTGGGAGGAGGCTAGGGCCTATTCACTCTGGTGGGCAGGACAGCTTTAAGAAAAGGGGTGAAAGTTTCACAAGTTGACGGTCGGAGGGATTTGGGTCCACTTGTAAAAGGGAGGCAGGCACAGGAATCGATTTGGGAAGGAAATTGGCCTTTATTGCAGGGGGGGGGGGGTTGGAGAAGAGGTCTTGCGACAGTTGTACGGGGGCTTTGATTGGATTGAATGGCAGAGCAGGCTCGAGGGGTCATAGCGCCCCCTCTCTCTCCTAGTCCGCATGGTAATGTCTGCCTGCGTCTGCTATGGGTGGAGAGCTTTAGAACAAAGAACAATACAGCACAGGAACAGGCCCTTCGGCCCTCCAAGCCTGTACCTGGTCATGATACCAACCTTTGCCAAACCCCTCAGCCCTTCCTTGTGCCGTATCCCTCTATCCCCATCCTATGCATGTGTTTGTCAGGATGCCTTTTGAAGGCCGTTAATGTATCGGCTTCCACAACCTCCCCTGGCAACGCGTTCCAGGCTCTCACCACCCTCTGTGTAAAAAACCTGCCTCCCACATCTCCTCTAAACTTTGCCCCACGGACCTTAAACCTATGCCCCCTGGTGAGTGACCCCTCCACCCTGGGAAAGAGTGCCTGCCCATCCACTCTATCCATGCCCCTCATAATCTTGTAGGCCTCTATCAGGTCGCCCCTCAACCTCCGTCTTTCTAATGAAAACAGTCCGAGTCTATTCAGCCTCTCCCCATAGCTAACACCCTCCAGACCAGGCAACATCCTGGTAAACCTCCTCTGCACCCTCTCCAAAGCCTCCACATCCTTCTGGTAGTGTGGCAACCAGAATTGTGCGCAATATTCCCAAGTGTGGCCTAACTAAGGTTCTATACAACTGCACCCTGCGACTTTTCCCACGTGTTGCAGGATGATCATCTCTCTCTCGATGGGTGGGACCATGCTCGGTTTTACGCGCTCTGATTGGTTGACAAAAGCCATGGACCAATTAGAAATAAAATGTTGCGGCCGATTATTTTTCGATCAGTAATCAGATCACACTGATTAGAAAATTGTCGCCACTTGGGATACGGACGGAGACCATTCGGCCCATCGTCTGTGCTGGCTCTGGGGAAGGACAATCGTGCTTGGTTTCCCACCCCTCCCGCATTGAGAGTTCCTCTGCCTCGATTACCTGTCCAACTCTCTCGTCAAATGATTTATGGGGTTAGCTTCTGCCATCTTTTCAGGTGGAACATTCCAGAATCCCAACAGTTCCCTCTGAGTGAAAGTGCTTCTCCTCATGTCCAATCCCGGCCTTGTTTTCATTCCGTGACCCACTCACCAGAGAGGATAATTTCCCCAGTATCGACTCTATCGAAACCCCTCACCATCTTGGAAAAGCCTCTATTCTGTCGCCTTTTAAACTACTCTGTTCCACGCAGAACGGTCCTGACTTTGCCAATCCCTCCACCGATCTGGAATCCCTCATCCCTCGGACTGCTGTGCGAAAACTCCTCTGGCCTCCCTCTCTCTCTCTCTGTCCTCCCTCTCTCTCTGCACTCTCTCTCTCTCTCTCTCTCTCTCTCCCTCTCTCTCTCTCACTCCCTCTCTCTCTCTGCACTCTCCCACTCTGCACTCTCTCTCTCTGCACTCCTCTCTCTCTGTCCTCCTCCTCTCTGCACTCCCTCTCTCTCTTCTCCCTCTCTGCACTCTCTCTCTCTCTCTCTCTCTCTCTCCCTCTCTCTCTCTCTGCACTCCCTCTCTTTCTGTACTCCCTCTCTCTCTGCACTCCCTCTCTCTCTTTCCCTCTCTCTGCACTCCCCTCTCTCTCTCTCTCTCCCTCTCTCTCTGAACTAACTCTTCTCTCTATGCACTCCCTCTAGTACTCCCTCTATCTCTCTCCTCTGTCACTCTCTCCGGCACTCGTCTTCTCTCTCTGCACTCCCTCTCTCTCTCTGCACTCACTCTCTCTCTCTGTACTCCCTTCTCCTCTGTCCCCTCTCTCTCTCTGTCCCTCTCTCATCCCTCTCTCTCTCTCTGCACTCCCTCTCCTCTCTCTCTGCTCTCCCTCTCTCTCTCTCTCTGTCACCTCTCCTCCTCTTCTCTGCTCCTCTCTCTCTCTGTCCCCCTCTCTGCACTCCCTCTCTCTCTCTCTCTGCACTCACTCTCTCTCTCTCCTGTACTCCCTCTCTCTCTCTCTCTCTCTCCCTCTCTCTCTGCACTCCCTCTCTCTCTGCACTCCCCTCTCTCTCTCTCTGTCCCTCTCTCTCTGCACTCCCTCTCTCTCTCTGCACTCCCTCTCTCTCTTCGCGTCCCTCTCTCCCTCTCTCTCTGTACTCCCTCGCCCTCTCTCTCTCTGTACTCCCTCTCTCTCTCTCTCTCTGTCCTCCCTCTCTCGCTGTCCTCCCTCTCTCTCTACTCCCCCTCTCCCCCGTCTCCTCCCGTCCCAGTTTCCTCCACAGGGGGAAATATCCTTTCAGCGTCCACGCTGTCGTTTTCCGTCACAATCGTGCGTTCAACTTCATGACTCCACGCCCACCCTGCATGGTTGACTCTTCCTGTCCATTCGGAAGGGCACCAAGCGTATCGCCACTGCCCCCACAATCCAAAGTTTCCATTGTGTTTGTCGGGAGCTGTGAAACTCTGCTGGCACAGGGCGTACACAGCCTGTGGGGTGAGTCCAAGGCTCAGGAATTAGTCTAGTTATCCAGTCCAGCTTGAGTGGGTGGCTTTGGCCCAGTTGACTTGTGACAGTTTTCTGTATAAGTAGGACCCGGGTGGTTGGCATTTTCCGTGGGGCGTCTCCAAAGCTGCCTGCGTGGAATAGTGAGGCAATGTTTTTTGATGCCCCCTTTGCCCAGTTGGCGTGTATTGATACGACTGCCAACATGCGTTGGTGTGTCGGCCTCCGTAGCCTGTTGGCGGCATCTCCAGTGACCTTCCTGCCCCTTCCCTGCTGGAAAAGGCCCAAGATGGTGGCTCTTACTGAACCATCTGGCTTGATAACAGGAACGATAGGGGTTGCCCAATCATTCGTCGTCACGCTCTCGATCACCCCATCTTTAGGACAACTGAACAGGCACCAAGTACAGGAGATATAGCCTGAGGACTACCCACCACTGCAAGAATGATGATCCTCCTCAGCCTTGTACAATTAGGAATTGATGTCACTCTTTTTCACTGTAGAAAATCCCGGCTCCACACTTTGTCTGTCTGTTGGTGGCTTTCACTCGTGTTAAGTGCCTGAGTCCGTCTGTACAGTCCTGCTTTGCGATCGTTTTCCTCCGCTTCTGCCTCGGAGCCAATCCTGAGGAGTGTTCGCTGAGACAGAGGTTCACTCGGATTGGCTCCTGGGATTGTTCAGGAGGCGGGATTGGGTGGACTGGTCCCAAACTCCCAAGACTTTACTCATTGAGACATAGCCACTCCTTTGGGGCGGTGGGGGGGGGGGGCGGGAGAGAAGGAAGGAGGTGCCCAGAACGTGTTTATCGTTGGCTGGGGACTCTGGGGTCGAGAGGACACTGTCTCAGAATGGGGCTGAGCTGAGGAGGAATGTCATCACACCGGAAGGTTCTGAATCTTCGGAATTCCCTACCCCGGACACCCAGTCATACGGGTATCCTCGAGACGGGGATCGAAACGATGTTTGGGTGTCAATTTGGCCTGACGAACGGGTTGAGTTGACGTCAATTATCTTTTTGAATGGCGGCGCAGACTCGAGGGGCTGAATGGCCTGCTCCTTGCTCCTATTACTTAACGGCAATATCCGCAGCGGCCATTGTGATTAAGATTATCTGAGGCAATTGAATTTTGGCCGACTCCATAAGTTAAATTTCTTACAATTTAGCGTAGGCCAACCCACCCACCCTGCACATCTTTGGGTCGTGGGGGTGAAACCCACGCAGACACGGGGAGAATGTACAAACTCCACACGGACAGTGACCCAGAGCCGGGATTGAACCCGGGTCCTCGGTGCCGTGAGGCAGCAGGGCTAACCTCTACGCTACCGTGCCCCCCCCCCTCCATTTGTCCTCCTAATCGCTTTCTGTGTCGGCGCTGTAGCTTTTTATGGTTCGTGTTCAAGGATTCCTTTGTTCCGCGGAGTGTTGCAATCCCCCCCCTCTCCCAATTAAATTTGTGGACCTTTTGCCGGGTGTCGAGCAGGAGCTACGGAGTGTAATAGTGGATGGAAAGAATAGAGCATTTACTGCCTAATAGTTGAGCTCCGACCCCGCCTGTAAAACCCCACCAAAGACCAAGATGCTTCGCTACGGCGCCATGGGTCTCTGACCAGTCTTCTGTCCTTTTTTCAGATTGGAAGTGTCTCCGAAGGCTGAAACCATGTCACCTTTAGCTCCCCCCTCTCCTCCCTTCCCTTCTGCCTCAGCCGACTCCCCTAGCCCACCACCTCCTCCAGTGGTGGCGGCGGCGACTGAGGGGGCGAGGAACTCCAACTTTGCCAGCCTCCACGTGGCCTACAGCCCACCCGCCATGCTCCTGGACGTCTCGCCCGCAAGGTCCTCGCCGGATTCCAAGTGCCAGCCCCTGGCCTCGCCCCCTCCGCCTGTGGAAGAACCCGACGATGCCCGCTTGCCCCCTCTTCCGAGCTCCAGCTCCTCTTCGCTGTCTTCACGGTCTTCGGACGGCGAGGCGAGCGGCTCCCCCGGCGCGCGGCCTGCTGGGGGCGAATCGCGGGGGGCGCCGAAGCAGTCCGCTCGAGCCCTGCTTCAAGAACTGGCTGGGAAGAGTTCCTCCGTAAACGCCGCCTCCGCTGAGCAAGTTGAGGAATGCGAAGGTTTCTCCGGAGATCAGGGGCCGGCAGCCGCCGGCCTGCAGTGCAATTTGGAAAGTGGCCAGGAGGACGGGAAGGTGACTCGTGAACGACAGCCCCCACGCAGCAGCTGTGAGCTCGGTGATTCCCCAGCCAACACGTCTCAGGGACCAGAACCTTCCCTCCATCCTGTCTCCTCCCCTCCATCAGAGACTAGCGTTTCCATAATTCCACCTGAGGTGCCGTTGAGGAGTAGGGTGCCCGGTCCGGAGGGCGCGTTGAATCCGGAGCCACTCTCCGCCGAGATCCGGAAGCTTCCGCCCACTCCAGCTCCCAGGAATGTTCCTCGGGTTACCGTTACCGACGACTCGTCCCATCCCCCTGAGGAAATTCCCGGCGAGGATCTGCCGCCTTGTGAAGGGGGCACCGACTACGGGGTCCAACCACTAACAGCGACCCCCGAGGTTGGCGACGCCGATTTTGCTCCGGGACTGGGGTCCCCCGACCAGGATTCCTTAACCGGCGGCCAAGAGGAAAACGAGCGGAGTTTGACCCCGAGTGGGATTGCAGATCGACCGTCCGCCATCTCCACCCGCTGCGCCTACGAGGGCGGTGCCCATGGTTACCCCGTGGCGGAGGTGGAAACTGGTGACCTGCCGGTGAAGGTGGAAGATTCCGCGGGGGGCGGACGGGCAACGCACGCTGCCGGGAAGACGGGTTGGCTGGAATCGCCGCCGCCTCTGTTCGAACCCGCCACCAACTTGCTGGCTCACGAAATGCTCGGCCACACTCCTCCTCCTGATCCAATCGAAGACCACATCGCTGACTTGGAACGCCTGGGTGCTTTGCAACCCGGGGCGACGGGAAGGAGCACAGGTGGCAACTTTGGGGTGCAGGAGGCGCCAGTCAGCGCACCCACGGGTGACAGGATCGTCACCGAGGAGGGGGGCCCTTTTGATATGAGTCCGGCGCTCGGTGATAGAAGAAGTGAAGATGTGGAAATATCCATGGGGTTCCCGCCTGCCGACGATCTGTTAACCAAACCAGATTCCTCGGACCATTTCACCCTGAGCTCGAGTGAAGAATCTTCCATAGAACGCAAGCCGGAAACATCCGGAAGCTCAGTTGCAGTTCCTCTCCTCTCTGCCCAAGCCTCTCCCCCTTGCCCTTCGGCCTCCTCCACCAGGCCTTGCCTTCCTTCTCCCCTGCCTCCATCTGCGTCTCCGCCTCCTCTCCCTCAGTCCACGCCTCCTTTGACTGCAGGCCTTTGCTCGGTCAGGACACCTGCAGGGAATCCTCCTGAAGTGGAACGCTCTGACCAGAAGAGGCCGTTTCAGGCCCGGGTTTCGCCGACGGAGACACAGCCAATCCAGTCACAGAGCAGTGGGTCGGCGGTCTCTTCGAGACACAGGTGAGCTTCAGTTAGCTTGGGGGGGTGGGGGGGGGGGGGGGCTTTGATTGAAACGAGCTGGCTTTGAAAATCCTCCCCCTCGCTCCCATCGGCGCCGGGATTTTTTTTTCCCCACCCCCCTCTTTCCCCCCCCCCCCAATTGCTGCCTTCTTTTGCTGGTTGACGTCAAGCCTAGTTGGCTGTTCCTTCTCGTTTGGCCATTGACCAGTTCTCGAAGCAGATGTCTGGGGCGGGCGAGAGCGGGCTGGGGAAGAGGTTACGGGGCAACTTCTGCCCGGGGACTTTTAATGCTGTTGCGACCCACCCTGGGTAAGGTACGCCAGGCTGGGATACCCCCCAAATTAATTACAGCCCCAGGTGAGGAGGTACGGTGGCTTGCACAGCAGTCAGAACTGCTGCCTGACAGCGCCAGGGATCCAGATTTGATTCCGGTCTTGGGTGACTGTGTGGAGTCTCAACGTTCTCCCCTATGTCTGCGTGGGTTTCCTCCGGGTGCTCCGGTTTCCTCCCACAGTCCAAAGATGTGCAGGTTAGGTGGATTGGCCAGGCTAAATTGCCCCTTAGTGTCCAAAATGTTGGGTGATGTACGGGGATTGGACGGGGATATGGGCCTAGTTGGGGTACTCCTTCGGAGGGTCGGTGCAGACCCAATGGGCCGAATGGCCTCCTTCTGCACTGTAGGGGTTCTAGGATGAATTTGCTCCCTGTCTTTATTCAACCCTCTCTTGTTGGTTGTGAGAAGATTTTAATCTTATAAAGAATCCCTTTTATTCCCCCATACCCAGCATTTATAAATAAATAATCTTTAGTGTCACAAGTCGGCTTACATTCACACTGCAATGAAGTTACTGTGAAAAGCCCCTAGTCGCCACATTCCGCGCCTGTTCGGGTACACTGAGGGAGAATTCAGAATTCTCAGCTGGTACGGGAATAGAACCCGCCCTGCTGGCCTTGTTCTGCATCGCAAACCAGCTGTCTAGCCCACTGAGCTAAACCGGCTCTTGTATGTTTTAAAAGGTATCAATTTAAATTAAAGATAGTGAGTTTGCTAATTACTGAAGGCCAGAAAATGGCAAATCATGCATCGGCGTTCACACAGATTAGAAGACAGAACTGAGTTCAGAGTAAGTAGGTATTTTTTTCAAGAACCGTCCTTGACTCACGAGGAGTAGAGCGTTGCGCCTGTCTCAATTAGAGATTCCCGTAGAGCTGACTTCAACAGACGAACAATCGGTTCTGCGATTTCAGTGTTCTGCAGTTTCACAAAGAAAGTTCCTCTCTGTGATCCTTTGCTGACTTCCACAGTCAGAGAGAGAGAGATTGAGCTCCACCTGCGTAAGGGCTATTATCAGGCGGAACTGCGAGTGTGCTCACTATATGAACGGGCGGCAACAGAGGGAAGTAGGCCTTGGAAAATAGAAGACAGGTTTAGATAAAGGATCTGGATCGGCGCAGGCTGGGAGGGCCGAAGGGCCTGTTCCTGTGATGTAAATTTCTTTGTTCTTTGTTCTGGCTTTGACTTGTGTGTCAAAAACTCCAGCATTTTATTCTCAAAGAAGGCTCACCCCGACAGACAACAGGGGGGGGGCACTTTTAACCCGTTCTTTGTCGATCCCAAGTGTGGAGGAAGAAGCCGCAAAAGAAAAAAAACCTATTTGGGTGCTACATAGGGAATCTCTCGATGTGGTGGCCATTGTCTCCACCAGAGATGACAATTGGTTTCTGAAGGCTTTAAGGAAAACCCTGTCTGGTTACAGGGTGGGTTCCATTGTCTTCTAAAGAATCACCCAGCAGCCATTAGGTCAGGGGCCTGTGTGTCCATTTTTCTAGATAACAATCGGGGCTTATTTTGAAGTCCAGTGTCACTGGTCATAATTTGGTGTGCTTTTCCATCAACATTATTACTAGGATGCATAATATCGACGAGGTGTTCAGACTTCAGGGACTTTGGCAAATGTCGCTTTCATTGCATCTCTGGGCTTTGAGGGGTGCTAATTATTCATTGAAAATGTCAGGTATAACTACAGGATGGACGTCACTGCCAGACTGCGGGGATCTTCGACTGGTATCAGAAGGGTAGAGTACGGAACAGAGAACAGTACAGGAACAGGCCCTTCGGCCCTCCAAGGCTGTGCCGTCTACCCTAAAATCTTCTACGCTTCCGGGGTCCGTATCCCTCTATTCCCATCCTATTCATGTATTTGTCAAGATGCCCCTTAAACGTCACTATCGTCCCTGCTTCCACCACCTCCTCCGGCAGCGAGTTCCAGGCACCCACTACCCTCTGTGTAAAAAAAAAAAATGTCCCTCGCACATCGCCTTTAATCTTTTTACCCTAGTAACTGACCCCTCTACCCTGGGCAAAAGCTTCTGACTATCCGCAAAATACTGTCGAGGTGCTGTAATTCTTTTTTTTTCCCAATTAAGGGGCAATTTAGCATGGCCAGTCCACCTACACCGCACACCTTTGGGTTGTGTGGGGGTGAGACCCACGCAGACACGGGGAGAATGTGCAAACTCCACACGGACAGTGACCCAGGGCCGGGATCGAACCTGGGACCTCGGCGCCGTGAGGCAGCAGTGCTAACCACTGCGCCGCCGTGCCTTCCCGAAGGAGGCCATTGCGCTCCGCTTAGTCCCGCCTCCAAGTATTTTCATTGCCCGGCCATCCCTCTGCTTCCTTTCCCAAGTATTGATCCAAAAAGAGAGGAGCCGGATTGTTGAATCTTACAACACAGGACTACGTGCCGGCTGTAAATAGCAGAGGCAGCGTCCGCTCGACAAGAGCTCTAGCGGGATCGAGCTCTGCAGTCCTGCCACGTCCAGTTCCTGAATGACAATTGGACAGCCGGCAGTGGAGGAAGCTCCATAGATATCCCCAAACGCAGCCCGAGACGAGACTTGAGGGGTTTGCAGTATTGGCCGAGATGTTGACCCATCATGGCTTCCTCCTGAGGTCCTCCCAGTCATGGGCTGGAGCTCTGCAGCTAGCCACGCCCCGCGTGTCCCAGCATAGCGACAACGCAATTAAAAACCTGCATTTACATCGCGCCTTTGACATAATGAAAAGGGCCAGCGCGCTGCACAGGACCGTTCGAAACAAAAGTTTTGACGCTGCGCCCTACTAAAGTGGCCGGAAGCCTAGTTAGAGTTGGGCTTTATGGAGGAGAGAGAGAGGCAGAGATGTGAGGGGGAGGGAATGCCAGAGCTTGACGCCCCCCCCCCCTCCCCCCCAGGCAGCTGAAGGCACGGCCGCCAACGTTGACCAGGGGACGTTCAGAAGGCCAGAGTTAGTTGAGCGCCGATATCTCGGAGTGTTGTGGGAGCTGGAGGAGAGGGGCGAGGCCCTTGGGGGGGGGGGGGGGGGGGGGGGGGGGGGATTTGAAAAGGATGATTTGGGAAATGCTGGGCCCTGTGGAGGGAGTTGCCGAGGTACGCCCCTGTCTGCAGGTAAGTATCCTAGGCCCGACCATCTTCAGCTGCTTCATCAATGGCCAACGGCGCCGCCTGACCATTTGCATCGACCTGCACCACAATGCATCCTTTTGAATGATACACCCGCCTCAGTGTACACCCTAAAGATCATATCTGACTGTTTCAAAGACAAGTGTTTCAGCTTACGCTAAATTGTCTCGGGGCATTAACGACACTGCCGCTCCTGTATCCACCCCGTTTGAATTTCCTCACCGTCAAATTTAAATTTAGAGTGCCCAATTATTTTTTCCAATTAAGGGGCAATTTAGCGTGGCCAATCCACCTACCCTGCACATCTTTTGGGTTGTGGGGGCGAAACCCACGCAGACACGGGGAGAATGTGCAAACTCCACACGGACAGTGACCCAGGGCCGGGATTCGAACCCGGGTCCTCAGCGCCGTAGACAGCAATGCTAACCACTGTGCCACCGTGATGCCCTCCCAAAAGCATTCTTGATCGCCCTGCATTGATGCGGCGCCTCGCTTTTAGCTCTCGCTGTAGCGCGGCTTTTGCCGTCTGTTGACCGATCTGGAGCTTCATCCGCCAATTTGTCGACACAGTTAGATAGTTTCCTTGTGCTGCTGTTCCTGCCCTTTTTGGTGTCGGAGATGTGGCCCATGACACCCACCATGTTTTATTTACTGTAGCATTCACCGCACTGCGTGTCTGACCCATGTGTAGTGGGGAAATGGTTGCACCTTTTCAGCCCTGTTCCTCGCGGTATGGAATTTAACTTGGACAAAGGCGAGGTGATGCATTTTGGGAGATCCAATTCGCATGGGAGCGATAAAATAAATGGCAGAACCATCAGGAGCATAGAGGCACAGAGAGATCCAGGCGTGTAGGTCCACAGATCCTTAAAAGTGGCAGCACAGGTGGAAATGGTAAAGAAAGCATGTGGCATGCTTGCCTTCAGAGGACGGGGTATAAAATCTAAGGCAGCATGGTGGGGCAGTGGGTTAGCCCTGCTGCCTCACAGCACCAAGGTCCTGGGTTC
This sequence comes from Scyliorhinus canicula, assembly GCF_902713615.1. Taxonomy (NCBI): domain Eukaryota; kingdom Metazoa; phylum Chordata; class Chondrichthyes; order Carcharhiniformes; family Scyliorhinidae; genus Scyliorhinus; species Scyliorhinus canicula. The sequence goes on from NC_052171.1 coordinate 9,496,674, forward strand.
GATCCTGGCCCCGGGTCACTGCCCGTGTGGAGTTTGCACATTCTCCCTGTGTCTGCGTGCGTTTCACTCCCCACAACCCAAAGATGTGCAGGGTAGGTGGATGGGCCGCGCTAAATAGCCCCCTAAATGGAAAAAATGAATTGGGTATTCTAAATTTACGTACAAGAAAATGAATTGGGTATTCTAAATTTACACAGGGGCTGGTTTAGCACAGGGCTGAATCCCTGGCTTTGAAAGCAGACCAAGCAGGCCAGCAGCGCGGGTTCGATTCCCGTACCAGCCTCCCCGGACAGGCGCCGAATGTGGCGACTAGGGGCTTTTCACAGTAACTTCATTGAAGCCTACTCGTGACAATAAGCCATTTTCATTTCATTTCAATAAAAGAGTATAAAAGCTCGAAAATTATGTTACTGTTCTATCGAACGTTGGTTAGGCCACCGTGTGGGAATACCGTGTCCAATTCTGGTCACCGCACTACCAGAATGACGTGGAGGCTTTGGAAAAGGTTTCCCAGGATGCGGCCTGGTATGGAGGGTATGAGGAGAGATTGAATAAACTGGGATTGTTCTCCCTCGAGAGAGAGACGGAGGCTGAGGGGCGACCTGATAGAAGTTATGAGGAGTGTACGTAGGATGAACATAGAACAGTACAGCACAGAACAGGCCCTTCGGCCCTCGATGTTGTGCCGAGCCATGATCACCCTACTCAAACCCATGTATCCACCCTATACCCGTAACCCAACAACTCCCCCCCCTTAACCTTACTATTAGGACACTACGGGCAATTTAGCGTGGCCAATCCACCTAACCCGCACATCTTTGGACTGTGGGAGGAAACCGGAGCACCCGGAGGAAACCCACGCACATACGGGGAGGACGTGCAGACTCCACACAGACAGTGACCCAGCCGGAAATCGAACCTGGGACCCTGGAGCTGTGAAGCATTGATGCGAACCACCATACTACCTTGCTGCCCAGTTGGAGGCTTTTTCCCAGGGTGGAAATGACAATTACAAGGGGGCACAAGTTCAAGGTGAGGGGGGGATAGGTTCAGTGGAGATGTGCGGGGGATTTTTTTTACACAGAGGGTGGTGGTGGCCTGGAATGCGCTGCCAAGTGAGGTGGCTGAGGCAGATACGTTAGCGACCTTTCAGACTTAGCTGGGTAGGCACATGAACAGACGGGGTGTAGAAGGATACAGGGGGTTGGTCTAGATAGGATGCATGATTGGCACAGGCTTGGAGGGCCGAAGGGCCTGTTCCTGGGCTGTATCGTTCTTTGTATCCGTTGTGAGGATCGTTGGGTCCAGCCTCTATTTGAAGCCTCGCTCGTAGCAAGCTCCAGAGATGTGGCAACTCCCACACAGCTTTCACAAGCTAAATTTGAGGTAAGGGGCAGGAGATTTTATTTTTCCCGTTAAAAATTGTGGAGGGGCTATCCAAAGGCTTGAGAACATTTCCCCGGGCAGATGGGAGCTGAGGGGCTGAAGGGCGCACAATCCACCCCCAATGCGCCAAAGTGTCTCTCGATTCTTTCTAACCGCGCGCGGGTTCTGAGCGCTGTCATTTGTTTCTCCCAGACCGCATGCCGTGAAGCCCATGAGCGCCATGGAGATCAAGACGCACGAGGTAACCGCTGAGGAAAACCTGAAACCCAGGTACAAGACAGTGGATGCCACGGGAACCAAATCTTCGACTGGGCGCCTGCTAGGCCTCAACCAAAGTCGAACCTCCCTCAAGGTGAGAATCCGCGGGCGCGGTTACAAAATAAGGGCTCCCCCCATTTAAGGTGGACATGTGAGCGATCTCTCCTCTCCGGGGGGGGGGGGGGGGCGTCGTGCTTTCTAATTCTCCCCCCCCCCCCCAAACCCCCCAAGGAGGAAAGCTGAGGTAGACGACTCCTTGGTCGACGAGGGGACCCTGATAAGATCAGCCACGATCTCTCTGGCCGGTCGAGCAGGCTCCGCGGCCTACTCCAGCCCCACCCCCCCTCTGCCTTTGTGACCGGGTGGGAGATTATCAGCGTGGGCACACTGGGGTGAGAGGTCGAGAAGGCCCCAGGCTTTTAAAAAAAAAAAGCTTGCGTCTTATCACCTGCTGTGGGTGAGTCAACATTAAAGCCAGAGGCAAGTTTCCAAATGCGCCTCAAAATGTGTTCCTAATTAAACGGATTGACCGCGATACAATTGGGGGGGGGGGGGGGCAACACAGAACAGCACAGTACAGGCCCTTCGGCCCACAATGTTGTGCCGACCATTTATCCTAATCTAAGATCAACCTAACCTACACCCCTTCAGTTTACTGCTGACCATGTGCCTCTCTAAGAGTCGCTTAAATGTCCCTAATGACTCAGACTCCACCACCTCTGCTGGCAGTGCATTCCACACACCCACCACTCTCTGTGTAAAGCACCAACCTCTGACCTCTCCCCTATACCTTCAATCACCTTAAAATTATGTCCCCTCGTGACGGCCATTTCCACCCTGGGGAAAAGTCTCTGGCTATCCACTCTATCCATGCCTCTCATCACCCTGTACACCTCTATCAAGTCACCTCTCTTCCTTCTTCGCTCCAGTGAGAAAAGCCCTAGCTCCCTCAACCTTTCTTCATAAGACCTGCCCTCCATTCCAGGCAGCATCCTGGTAAATCTCCTCTGTACCCTCTCCAAAGCATCCACATCCTTCCTGTAATGAGGCAACCAGAACTGGACACAGTATTCCAAGTGTGGTCCAACGGGTTTTATAAAGCTGCAGCAAAACCTCGCGGCTCTTAAACTCAATCCCCCTGTTAATGAAAGCCAACACACCATACACCTTCTTAACAACCCTATCAACCTGGATGGCAACTTGGCTATCCTGTGACGAAGCCTTGACTCATCGGCAACGAGTTAAAGACCTTGACTGGGAAATTGGTAGTTAATGGCGTTTTTGTTTAATATATATATATATAGCTTTGCTTCGTCATCTCACCAGTGACCTCATTCAATCGCAATAATGCACCACCACATCTCTGTGCGGTCCACATCTTTCATTTAGAACATAGAACAGTACAGCACAGAACAGGCCCTTCGGCCCTCGATGTTGTGCCGAGCAATGATCACCCTACTCAAACCCACGTATCCACCCTATACCCGTGACCCAACAACTCCCCCCTTAACCTTACTTTTTAGGACACTACGGGCAATTTAGCATGGCCAATCCACCTGACCCGCACATCTTTGGACTGTGGGAGGAAACCGGAGCACCCGGAGGAAACCCACGCACACACGGGGAGGATGTGCAGACTCCGCACAGACAGTAACCCAAGCCGGAATCGAACCTGGGACCCTGGAGCTGTGAAGCATTTGTGCTAACCACCATGCTACCGTGCGGCCCGGAACCACAAAGGTTTAAGGCGCATTTGGAAACTTTTTTTTCGAAAACATGTAAAGTATTTCCCAAGGCGGGTTCTCAATCGTCGATCTACCAGTTTGGATTTGGCAAGGGGTGTGCAGAGAGAGCGGGAGAGAGAGAGAGCGAGAGAGCGCCCACTTCTTGAGTTTCTACCTTGTTTGCGTGTTCCTGCACTCGGGAGTTGATCCGTTGTCAGTTCCCGCGGCGATGAATGAGTTTGCAGCTGTGTTGACAGCGTCTGAAGGCTGGCGTTGAATTTAATTTCCAGTTTCGTCGGAGGCGAGCGTCTCCCTGTTTATTCCTCCTCCACAAGCTGTCTACTTTTCAGTTATTCTGTCCGAGATCGCTGACTCAGATCGAGCCCTATTACGTCTGATGCGTTGGTAAGAACGGCACACGCCCCCCGATAACCTATTTCCTTGCTAACCTAACTTACCCACAATCCATGATCTCTGCTCCCGCCGCCTTCTCAGGAAGCGTTGCAAACACTTGCGACCCCCTCCGAGAAAATAACTTTGCCTCGTTTTAAACGGGCCACCCCCTTATTTTTTTTTTTACCCCTTCTTTCTAGACTTTTCCGTCTGAGGAAACATCCTTTCCACGTCCGCCCACCCTGTCAAGTTCCCTCAGGATGTCGTACGTTTCAATCAAGTCGCCTGTTACCCCTCTAAACTCCAGCGGTTATAAATCCGGATACTCCAAATCTTTCCTCCGCAGACGATCCGCTTATGATAAGAAGAAGAAATTGCTTCTTGTCACGAGTCGGCTTCAAATGAAGTTCCTGTGAAAAGCCCCTAGTCGCCACATTCCGGCGCCTGTTCGGGGAGGCCGGTACAAGTGTTGGTCTGGTCAACCTTCTCCGACCAGGAGGACATTTATTAAGTCAGAAATCCCCTCATTGTGCTTTTGAGAACCCTTCGCTCACTGCCAAAAAGCCGCCTTTGAAATGTGACAGAAAAAAATCGGACCGGATGAAACTGTTTCCCAGGTTCAGAGGAACTAGGGGCAGAAGTCTGCCATTCAGCCCCTCGAGCCTTACCCGCCATTCAATCAGATCATGGCTGCTCCCTTCCTGGTCTCAAAATCCACCTCCCTACCTCTTCCCCTTCCCCCTTTAGCCCATTTTAAAATCCGAAATCTATCTATCTCCCTCTTGAAGCCATTTAATGATTGGGACTCCACCGCACTGCGGGGCAGCGAGTTCCACAACTTCACCGCCCTCTACGAGAAGTAGTTCCTCCTCGTCTCAGTTCCCAATCTACCGCCTCTCAACCTGTATCTGTGGCCTCTCGTTCCAGATTGCCCCAACAAGAGGGGGGGAACATTTGGTCTGCGTTTACTTCATCAATCCCTCTTCGTATTTTATACACCTCGATCGGATCCCACCTCATCCTTCTAAACTCCAGCGAGTATAAACCCAAACTGTTCAATCTCTCCTCGTACGTCAATCCGTTCACCCCCGGAATCAATACAATATTCCTGAAATGTTTCCCCCCCCCCCCCCCCCCCAATGGCGAGAATCACCGAAATGGTTCCACCACGTTCGGCCTATCGTGGCATGTGCAATCCCCCCCCCCCCCCCCCCCCCCGGGGTGCCCCCGCCTTCTCTCCCTGCAACCCTGTTTTTCATTGACAGACGAGGTTGAATAGCCTCCGCCACGCAACCCAGGCCGCCTGTTCCACGTTCCCGTTTGTTTCCCCCAAAATACGTTTCCCCGCCGTAAATGCGCGCCCTCCGGTTCCAAGTCCATCTGCGTCCTTTTAACCCAGGGGAGGGCAAACTTTTCCGTGCAAGGGCCACATTCAGAAATTCACAATTTCAAAGGGCCGCATAGTATATTAAGTAAAATAATTAATATTTAAAATAGCCAAAATAAAAGGTCTTTAAAGAAAAAAAACCCACATTTATTTGAAAAACAAAGTACCTCAGTAAGTAACAGAACAATGTCAATGAGAATGATGCGTCTGACTGCAGTCATTTACCAGTTTGTTGAAATCAGGTGCCAAGTTGCTTGTGCTGATCCTTAACACTGACAGAAGCACAGCCCGGCCGAGTCAACCATAAAAACGCGCGTAGTGGGGTGGATGAGTGGGGCTGCCTTATTGGTCGGTTTAGTTGGGTGTGCGACCAATAGGAGTCCAGGTTACAAACAATAATAAGGCTTATTGTTTGTAACCTGGACTCCTATTGGTCGCATACCCAACTAAACCGACCAATGAGACAGCCCCACTCATCCACCCCACTACGCGCGTTTTTATGCGGCCCGCCAATGAGGTGCCCGGAATCATAACCGGCATTTTTGAAAAGCCGCCGGGGAAAAAGCCGCTGAAGTAAATGCGCTTATTGCATAAGCGCATTTACTTCAGCGGCTTTTCCCCGGCGGCTTTTCAAAAATGCCGGTTATGATTCCGGGCACCTCATTGGCGGGCCGCATAAAAACCTTTGTCGGGCCGCATGCGGCCCGCGGGCCGTAGTTTGCCCACCCCTGCTTTAACCCTTTCTCTCTTTCCTCTCCCCCCCCCCCCCCCCCCCCCCCCTCCTCCTCTCCCACCAGGACTACGATCCATCTGACGCAGCCGCTGCCTACGCCCAGCTCACCCACGACGAACTGATCCAGCTGGTCCTGAAGCAGAAGGACGTCATCGCCAGGAAGGACAGCCACGTGCGCGAGCTGGAGAACTACATCGACAACCTGCTGGTCCGGGTGATGGAAGAGACCCCCGGCATTCTCCGCGTCGCGTGCCCGCCCAACCGACAGGCGGAGCGGGTGTGACGGTGGGGGCGGGGGGCGAAGGGGGTCGATGGAGAGAGGGAGGGAGAGAGGGGTGGAGGGGGCAGAGGCCTACAGCAGCGAAGAGGGAGCTGTTTGAATATTGACAGATCGCGCTTTGCAACTGGCCCCAGAGGATTGGAGAGTGCTGATTATTGCCCTTCCGGGCGGGGAGGAGGGGGGGGGGGGGGGGTGGGTGTAGGGGGTCAGGAACGATCGAATCCAGATCTGCCGCACTCTCCGCGTGACGGTGCCTGGGGACTGCTGTTTGGTTAAGCAGCACCGAATCCCCGCCCTTTGCGAGTGACCCTCGGTTGGTCCGTGTGGAGGAGGGTCGCCACTCTCATACTGTGCTTTCCCCCCCCCCCCCCCCCTCCCCCCTCCGTCTCTTCGATAGTCTCCTGTCTGCACCTCGACCGTGTTCCGATTAAAAATGTGAGCGGAAGGCGTTGAGCTCGCGATATGGCTTTTGGCACACGTTTTTTTTTTGTTGTCAAGTTCAGCGCACCACTCCGCTGCGGTTGACGCACCGGACTGACCGGATTGGTCTGGTAGGGCCTGTGCGGGGGGGGGGGGGGGGGGAGTCGGCCTGCTCTCTGTTCCAAACCGTTCTCGTCCTGAAATGCAGCGGGCGGACGGATCTTCCCAAGTTGGGCTCGACCAAGCGACAGCTGTCACGGTCTCTCGTCGTAAACATTTGACCCCTGCGAATGGTTCGAACAGTTTATAACTGGGTGGGAGATGGCCCGGTTACAATTTGTAAAAAAAAAAGAACGATTTTATGTTTTTTAAGTTTTCTTAGATTGGGTGACGATTGATTGCTCTTTGGTTTCTGAACTGATTCTCACGGGCCCGTTTTGTACCTTTCCGCCTCGCTCCATCATGCCTCCATCCTCGTCGCCAGTCGTGATCAGGTCCCCGTAGCCCCGACGGATTGAGCGGAGGCAGGCATCTTGACGCCTGCCCGTGCCGGACGTCCTGGTTGGCCCCTTTTAAGATTCACCAGCGCCTCGGGCGAGGTGCCTCTTGATCTCCGTGAATCCAGTCGCCAGTTTGAAAGGCCACGCCGTGAATTGGATGCGAGACTCCAGTGTGCGGACAGGGGCTTGTCCGATTGTACCCAGAGAGGCCCGGGGAATCCGAAAAGCAATAGCGTGGGTGTGACTAATCTCCTTCCCTTGGGTACCTGATGTTTACAAACCCCTTTCTTCCCCCTTGTCGATTGCTTCCTTTCCGGGTGACCAAACCAACAGAATTATCCATCTTCCTTTGGGCTGGGTGTTGTATGTTAATATGAAAATGGATTATTTAATATAATTTAATATATTGAGATTTTAAATGTATGTACAGATTCTGGGCGAATTACGGTTGTGGGATTTGTTGAATGATTTAGCTTTTTCTCGTAATTTAAAAAAAAAAAATAAGCTGGAATGTTTTCCCCGAATGCTGTTTGGATGGCGAGCCTCGACGGAGCCTTGGATCGATCGGTCTTCCACCAAGGTTCCTCCGGGCTTGTTAACCCAACATAACTGGACGATGCATCGTACAATTATCTCCCAAGGGGAGAACAGTGGGTCGGAGCCAAGTGCGTCTTTCAAGCGTCGAGAGTCGATCGAACAGCTGCTGACACTTTATCCGCTGCCCCGGGGGATTCTCTTCGGTCCCCCCCCCCCCCCCGCATTTCCGATTTGATTCCATTTTTCTTCTCGACAATCGGCGGGCGAGTCGTTTCGCTGTGAATCCACACCATGCGATCGCTGGCCTTTTTCGCCCGCCCCGCTTGACGCCTCTGATGCCTTCCCTCCTTTTTTTGTCGTTCGAGAATCTAGAAGTCTTCCATCACTGTATGAATGGGGACTGGGTCGGAGCATGGGGACAGGAGAGGGCCATTCAGCCACTCGAGCCTGTCCTGCCATTCAATGGCTGACCTGCGGCCTAACTCCATAATCCCTTAATATCTTGCTTAACAAAAATCTACCTCCAGATCTAAAATGAACAACAGATAATTGCTTTGACTGCTCTTTGTGGGAGAGAGTTCCAAACCTCTACCGCCCTTTGAGTGAAGAAGTTCTCATGGATATGTGGGTATAGAGGGATACGGCACAAGGAAGTACTGAGGGTTTTGGCAAAGGTTGGTATCATCACCAGTACAGGCTTGGAGGGCCGAAGGGCCTGTTCCTCCGCTGTACTGTTCTTCGTTCTTCCAACATCTCTCCTGAACGGTCCAGCCCTAATTTTTAGACTCTGCCCCCTGGGTTTAGAATCTCCAACCCCTGGAAATAGTTTATCTTATCCGCCCTGTATTCCCCGTTATTGTCTTGAAGACCTCGATCGGATCGCTTCTCAGGCGTCTAAATTCTAGCGAAAATGGAAATGAAGGGGCTGCCCTGGGGGTTGGTCCAGTCCGTCGTTATTTGGAGAGGGGACGAACGAAAGAGGCAGGGAAAAATCCATGTGCACCAGTTCTGTCCGGACGCACGCGTGACAGGTAGCACAGTGGTTAGCACGGTTGCTTCACAGCTCCAGGGCCCCGGGTTCGATTCCCGGCTTGGGTCACTGTCTGTGCGGAGTCTGCACGTTCTCCCCCCGTGTCTGCGTGGGTTTGCTCCCAGTGCTCCGGTTTCCTCCCACAGTCCAAGATGTACGGGTTAGGTGGATTGGCCGCGATAAATTGCCCCTTGGCGTCCAATAAGGTCGGTTGGGTTACGGGGTTAGGGTGGAGGCGTGGGGCTTGGGTAGGGTGCTCTTTCCAAGGGCCAGTGGGGACTCGATGGGTCGAATGGCCTCCTTCTGCACGTCCTAATCAATCAACTACTGTTGGGCTGGGTAAGCGGCTAACCTTTTCATCAAGTTGGTTTGGAGACGGAAGGACTGGTCCTGGGTTACAAGGGGCGATAGCCAACGCCCGTAGAAATGGTAATCGCCAGCGAGCAACAGATCCGGGAGCTTCATTGCTTTTGTTTCTCGAGTTTGGGCAACGGAGAGGACCAGGGGGGTCGAATGGGCATCTTTATTTAAAAAAAATATCCAGATGTTCAGGACAATGCGGGTCATCTGTACGCAAGCTGCACAGATGTGCGAAAATGGCAATATCTTTTTTTTACTTCAAATTTTTATTCCCGTGATCTCTTCTTCCACAATGACCTGTACAGCAACTGAATGATTGTAAAAATAAAAATATATATATAATGGCTATTTTCTGCTGTTTGGAATCCTGTACGATAATTTATGCTGGAAAATAAACTTCTGTTTACTTTTGACGGCTGTGGAGTCTGTGATTCTCTTTCAACTCCTGGAGACGTGTTTGTATCCGCGATGGTTTTACACTTGTCTCTTCCTCCCTCGCCAGATACCAGGCCTTGACATAGCGTGATTTGTGCTTCTTAATCGAATAAACGAGATCAATAACCATGAGGATAAGGCAAAGACAGATGCAGTTTCTTAAAGTGACACCGCATCAACGGAAGCTTTTAGAAGCATCGAACAAAATGTGATGGCCCACCCTGGCCCCCCTTCACGGGCGGCGAGGTCCCGGGGTTCGAATCCCGGCTCTGGGTCACCGCCCCCCCACACCCCCATCCCCCTGTGTGGAGTTTGCACGTTCGCCCCCGTTCCTGCGTGGGTTTCGCCCCCCACAAGCACAAGTAGTTAGCACAGCTGCTTCACAGCTCCAGGGTCCCCGGTTCGATTCCCGGCTTGGGTTTCGTCCGGTGCTCCGGTTTTCCTCCCACAGTCCAAGGATTGGCCAGGCTAAGTTGCCCCTTCGTGGCCCGGAAAAAAAAAAAAAGAGGGTAGGTGAGGTTACTGGGTTAGGGTGGAGGTGTGGGGATCGTGTGGAGGAGTGGGCTTGGGTAGAATGCTCTTGCCAAGGGCCGGTGTGGACTCGATGGGCCGAATGGCCTCCATCTGCACTGTAAATTCTATGAACCCAAAGATGTGCAGGGCAGGTGAATGAGCCACGCTAAATTGCCCCTTAATTGGAAAAAAATGAATTGGGTACTCTAAATATATATTTTTTAAAAACACCCTGCTCCCCTGTGGTGCCCACTGGGCACGGAAGGCTTAAATAGCGCCGGCGGGCACCACGTGCTCCCTTTCCAAGGGACACCTGCCAGCGAATATAGCAGCGTAAGCGGGGTAGACGTAGTGTAGGCTGTGTGCGCGCACAAGAGCCGACTCACATTAACAGGGTATGAGAGGGGTGGGAACTGGGGTAAAGACAAGGATTCATAGCTGATACCAATTCTGTTGGACAACACTGACCATGGATGCTGCCAAACCTTGGGTGTGTTTTTCTGTATCAGGCCGACATTCCCGTACCAGCCTCCCCGAACAGGCGCCGGAATGTGGCGACTAGGGGCTTTTCACAGTAACTTCATTGAAGCCTACTCGTGACAATAAGCGATTTTCATGAACATAGAACGATACAGCGCAGTACAGGCCCTTCGGCCCACGATGGTTGCACCGACATGGAAATCAAAAACTAAGGCCATCTAACCTACCACTATGCCCTTATCATCCATATGCTTATCAATAAACTTTTAATGCCTTCAATGTTGGCGAGTTCACTACTGTTGCAGGTAGGGCATTCCACGGCCTCACCACTCTTTGCGTAAAAACCTACCTCTGACCTTCTGTCTATATCTATTACCCCTCAATTTAAGGCTATGTCCCCTCGTGCTAGCCACCCCCATCCGCGGGAGAAGGCTCTCGCTGTCCACCCTATCTAACCCTCTGATCATTTTGTATGCCTCTATTAAGTCACCTCTTAACCTTCTTCTCTCTAACGAAAACAACCTCAAGTCCATCAGCCTTTCCTCATAAGATTTCCCTCCATACCAGGCAACATCCTGGTAAATCTCCTCTGCACCCGTTCCAAAGCTTCCACGTCCTTCATTCATTCATCGCTGCCAAAGCCCTACCTTCTGCTCTGCACTGCCTCAGGTGTCTGTCCTGCGAGGTCTTTGACACGTGTGAGTAGGCCTTGCATTCCAGGCGACCTGGAGATTGCCTCTACTGTCCAACGTCGGGTTAAGACCACACCAGCCGGGTTTGTGCACGCGGCAGTCTGCAATCCCCCCAAAAATGGTTTCTCCACCATTCCCAAGACGGCCTGCCGTAGGCTTGCGTCAACAAATTGCCTTATTTGGCGCGACCCCACCTTGTAACATGGCCGTATCTCCGAGAAAGGCTCGCATTCTCCAGCACAGACAAGGTCGTGGCGTCACGATAAGGCAGGAGTTTGATGGGCGGCAGGGGGAGATTTTTGCTGAAGGTCCTCGATGTAAGACGGTCGCTAACAAAGGCAGTGGGGAACAGAGAACGTCGAAAAATACAGCACAGAACGGGCCCTTCTGCCCACGATGTTGTGCTGAACCTTTGTCCGAGATTATCATAGAATTTACAGTGCAGAAGGAGGCCATTCGGCCCATCGAGTCTGCACCGGCTCTTGGAAAGAGCACCCTGCCCAAGCTCAGCACCTCCACCCTACCCCCATAACCCAGTAACCCCACCCAACACTAAGGGCAATTCTGGACACTACGGGCAATTTATCACGGCCAATCACCTAACCTGCACATCTTTGGACTGTGGGAGGAACCGGAGCACCCGGAGGAAACCCACGCACACACGGGGAGGATGTGCAGACTCTGCACAGGCAGTGACCCAAGCTGGGAATCGAACCTGGGACCCTGGAGCTGTGAAGCAATTGTGCTAACCACGATGCTACCGTGCTTCCCTTAAGAACAAATTAATCTGCACTCCATCATTCTACCGTAATCCATGATCTATCCAATAGCCGCTTGAAGGCCCTAATGTTTCCGACTCAACTACTTCCACAGGCAGTGCATTCCATGCCCCCACTACTCTCTGGGTAAAGAACCTACCTCTGACATCGTCAGAAACGTGGTTGAGACTCCACCGTGGCCGCTGACGGAGCTCAAATTCAATTAATGAACCTGGAGCTGTCGCCACTCTCGCTAATGATGGCCATTGACGGTTGTCACCATCACTAACGCCCCCTATGTGGAAGGAAATCTGCCGTCCCCACCCGGTCTGGCCTAAATGTGTCTCCAGACCACACGTAGCAAATACGGCCAACTCTCAACTGCCCTCAGAAATGGTCAAGCAGGTCACTCCAATCAAGCGCGATTAGGAATGGGCGATAAATACAGTCGGTGCCAAAGCGCTGGTGCCAGCTCCCCGGGGCCCGACCTGGGCAGAGGCGAGTTCTGACCTCTGACCTCTCCCCTCGGCGCTCGATTGTGGTCCGGTCGACCAGCCAGGCCGGGGCCACCTTGAGGGACGGGGCCCTGTTCTCCCTGGACAATGGGGTTTTTTCAGCCTCGACGGCAGACGGGCTTCCGATTAGCCGGGGGTACCCGCCAAATGGTTGCGGACAGCAGCCTTGAACGAAACGTCGCAAGGACGACGCAGGAGAGTTACGGGGCCAAATGTGCGATGGCGAGGGAGGTTGGGGACAGATGTTTTCAGGCGGGAGAGAGAGAGAGAGAGAGAGACAAAGGCTTAGGGATGGAATCCAACGGCCCAACTGAAGGATTTGGCTACCATTGATGGAGTGATTATACATTAAGCCATGCTTGACCATAGATCTGTCCTCTGCTGGCCACACACACACACACACACACAAACACAGCAAAGTGTGATCCGATGTGGGGGGGGGGGGGGGGGGGGGGGGTCCTACCCAAAACACAGGGCCCGTTTGTCAATTTGTCCGGCATCTCCGAAGATCGGAGACGATGCTCCCTCCTCCCGCCCGGCTCCTCAAAGCTGGGCGAGGTGACACGCGGAGCGACGGTCCCTAACCTGGGCAAGAGAATCTCAGGGGCAATCTCATCGGGGCGTTGGGAGTGATCAGCGGGTTCGGTCGGATCGGTGTAGGGGAACCCTCTCACGAATCGCAGATTCGGGTCACGGCGCATTGGGGGTAGGGACCTCTTTTGCACCTGCCTCCGCCACACTCTCCCGTGGGGAGCAGCCTCCCGTGCCCGTTGGCGCCGCAGGGGACTGGGGAGCCTCACCGGCCCCTTCGATCGCGTATTAGTTTGTCGTTTTAAGTTTCGCCTGCTGTTTTGTTTGAGGCAGTACCCCTTTAAGGGACTGCCCCTTTATTTGCCCCTCACACTTGCTGAGGGGTTGCCGAGGGTTACAGGGCCGAGGTAGATGGGTGAAGTCAAGATCCGGGTGAACCACGATTATGAGGGCGGCGCGTTGGCACAGCGGTTAGCACTGCTGCCTCACGGAGCCCGGAATCGCTCATTGGGCAGGGTTGCAGCCGTCTTGTTCAATGTCTGCTCACCCTGCCCAGGCTGCGACTGTCTGAGGCTCAGCTCAGTCGGTGGTGTATGTCTCCCCCTTGTGGGCACAGGGGACATTTCAACCCTGCAGAGTGGAACCTGAGCACTGCCCCATTCCCAATGACACAAGCCCTTCATCGCAAACAACCGTGATAACGGGCCCGATAAATTGCCCGAACCATCGACACTTACGTTGGGCAAAGAGGCCACTCCGCCCATCCTGTCACAAGTAGCCACCCCCCGGTTTAATCCCAATTTCCAGCTGTTTTTTCCCCCCCGTAGATTTCCGACAGTGCCATTCGGCCCATCGAGTCTGCACCGACCCTTTGAAAGGGCGCCCCACCAACCCCCCCCCACCTATCCCCGTCACCCCCACCTAACCTGCTCATCTTTCGGCACTTGTGGGAGGAAACCGGAGCACCCGGAGGAAACCCAGGCAGACACGGGGAGAACGTGCAGACGTCACCCGATGGTATGGATGGGAAGGGAACTTCCGGATGATGGTTCTCCCAAAATTTAAGGCTGACGATTTCTTCTATCCCTTCCAAAGTTTCTTTAACGTATGGGTGGCACGGTAGCACAGTGGTTAGCACCGTAGCCTCACAGCTCCAGGGTCCCAGGTTCGCTTCCCGGCTGGGTCACTGTCTGTGCGGAGTCTGCACGTCCTCCCCGTGTGTGCGTGGGTTTCCTCCGGGTGCTCCGGTTTCCTCCCACAGCCCAAGATGTGCATGTTAGGTGGATTGGCTGCGATAAATTGCCCTGAGTGTCAGATGGGGTTAAGGGGATAGGGTGGAAGTGAGGGTTTAGTGGGTTTGGTGCAGGACTCGATGGGCCGAATGGCCTCCTTCTGCACTGTATGTTTTATGTTCCGTTGACCGTAATATCTGCGCTCCCCAGAGTTTTCGTATTTGACCCGTGATTTCACCCAGCAATAGTATCTCTGTCTTTATTTATTCTTTAACTCCTGACTGTCTTCCACTCCCTAAATTCGCTTCTGTGGGCAGGAGCTGCGTTGCTATGGGAAACTGATTTAAAATGGCCTCTCTCCTTGTGGCAAACATGGCACTTCTCAGTTTTGGCAGGGGGCGATCTCCGTGCCTTTTGCCGCCGCAACAGGAACTCTGAATAATGGCTTCCGCGCCCTCTTCTGCTTTTCTCTGTTTCAGGTTTCCATGCCAACCCAGGCCTCCCCACCCACGCCCCAAGGTCCTTCATGCCTTCCATGCAACCCCTGACCCTCGGCGAAACTGTTTCTCCCGCGCTCTCTACTCGTGACCGTCTCTATATCTGTGGCCTCTTGCTCTGCTGCGTCCTCCCCCCCCCCCCCCCCCCGCCCCTCCGCAGTACGAACAGCGCATGGGGATGGGGTATCAAACAGGAGAACACCGAGAGAAAACGGCAACCTCGGGAGAAGCTTAAAGGAGCCGGAATCGGCCACTGTTCCCCGCCTCGGCCCTGATCTTGATGGAGACGCTGGGCTGATTGGCTTTGGCTGCCTGCCCACAGTTCAACCTCCAGCCCTCATGGCATTCCTCAACAGCAGCTCCTTGGGCATCGTACCGAAAGTCGGGCCCACTGTCTCAACCTGCCTCCACCGAACTCTCAGGCAGCACGTTGGGCCTCCCGTGCCCGTTGGCACCGCAGGGGACTGTGGAACCTTATTGACCCCTTTAATCAACATTAGTTTGTCGTTTTAAGTTCCACTTGCTGTTTGTTTTTGTTGAAGGCAGTACCACCGCTTTAAGGGAGTGCCCCTTTAATTTGCTTCTCACTTTGTTCGATTTAGTTTAATAGGTTTCACGCAAAATAGTTCATTCCAGATCTTAACCAGCCGCTCTTAGACTCTCTCCAAAAGGGGACTCTCTGAAAAAACAACCTTCCTAGACCCACTCCCCTCCGGCCTATCCCCGTAACACCACCTACCCTGCACAACTTTGGTCACTAAGGGTCAATTTAGCACGGCCAATCCACCTAACCCGCACAACTTTGGACACTGAGGGTCAATTTATCACGGCCAATCCACCTAGCCTGCACAACTTTGGACACTGAGGGTCAATTTATCACGGCCAATCCACCTAGCCTGCACAACTTTGGACCACTGAGGGTCAATTTAGCATGGCCAATCCACCTAGCCTGCACAACTTTGGACACTGAGGGTCAATTTAGCACGGCCAATCCACCTAGCCTGCACATCTTTGGACTTGTGGGAGGAAACCGGAGCACCCGGAGGAAACCCACGCAGACACGGGGAGGGCGTCCAGACTCCGCACAGACAGTGACCCAAGCCGGAATCGAACCAGGGACCCTGGTGCTACTTCGTCTTGTCCTCGCCTTCAGCAAAGGTGAGGGAGTGAAAGATGTGGATGGCGTGGTCCCCCGGCTGTAGAGAGGAAGTAGAGCGATCTTCCTGGCATCCGATGCGGCCTCGAGGTCGGTGGCTTCAAGATACAGCTGGAACTTCTGCTGAAAATCTTCCAGTGGCACCGAGGTTGCCGGTGATGTGGAGCGGAGGGGGGAGGGCGGACGCTGTCCGTGTTACCGGATGGCTGATCGCTGGTCAAAGGCAGACTATCTCAAGGTAGATCCGTCAAACCCGAGCATGACTCACTGGTTACCATGATGTGTTGGGTAAGCTGGGTCTGCGAGGACTGCGTTTACTGCAGCAGTGAGAGAGACAGACTTCCAACACTGAAGAAATGCAACTCGATTTTATTGAACTCTTAAACTACCATACATACTTAAACTGTGTGTTGACACTATGCTGAGTTGACTGGAGACCTGAGGCTAACCTGACCAGACTAACTGACTACCACATGGTGGATGTTCTAGTTGTTGCTCACGGGCTCTGACTGCCTCAGAGGCTGCATCCCGAGAGAGCGGGAAAACTAGCGCCCTCTGGCTTTATAGTGGCCGTGTCCTGTCTGGTGATTGGCTGCTGTGTTCCGTGTGTTCATTGGTCATCCTGTGTGTCAATCACTGCCTGTCTATGCACCATCATATATTTGTGTGTATATTGTGACAGTGCTAACCACTATGCCACCATGTCACCCATCTTGTAGGGTAGGGCAACATCCGTCTAAATCCAGAATGTTTGTGCTGTACTTTACTTTGTTCCTTTAAAAGATTTTAGTTTAGACGGGCAGCATGGTCGGCGCAGGCTTGGAGGGCCGAAGGGCCTGTTCCCGTGCCGCACTTTTCTTTGTTCTTTGTTATTAAATGTTAAGAGAGTTTCTGCTGACCCGATTTAATTTCCCCTCTTTTGTATTTATCCATTCACAGGATGTGGGCGTGCTGGCTAGTCCCCGCCTTTGTTGCCCATCCCTAATTGCCACCATGAGAAGGTGGTGGTGAGCCGCCATCTTGAGCCACTCCCCTCGCGCTGGAGTGGAACAGGCAGCTAGCTGCCCTTTGACCTTCAGCCTCCTGGGTCGCGCAGTCT
The DNA here is from genome assembly GCF_902713615.1 of Scyliorhinus canicula. Classification (NCBI taxonomy): domain Eukaryota; kingdom Metazoa; phylum Chordata; class Chondrichthyes; order Carcharhiniformes; family Scyliorhinidae; genus Scyliorhinus; species Scyliorhinus canicula. The sequence continues at coordinate 9,513,590 of NC_052171.1, forward strand.
CCCCGTCGTGGGTGGAGTGTGTTGGGCCTCAACCACCTTTATGCGTCTGAAAGAACTGAAACTCCTGCTCCAGCGTCTAATTGTGACCATAATTGACCATAATATCTGCACTCCCCAGAGTTTCTATTTGATTCTGTGATTTCACCCAGGAATAGTATGTCTGGCTCTATTTATTCCCCAATTTCTTGACTGTTTTCCACTCCCTGAATGGTAAATAAACTTGGCTGTTTTATTCCCCCTTCGCTTGTTTAGGCAGGAGCTGCGTTGCTATGGGAAAACTGATTTAAAATGGCCTCTCTTCTGGTAGCAATGGCACTCCTCAATTTCGGCAGGAGGCTGCCTTTTGCCACCTCGACAAGAAGCTCTGAATAACGGCGGCTACCGCGCCCTCTTCTCTGTTTCGGGTTTCCATGCCAACCCCATGCCTCCCCCACCCACGCCCCAAGGTCCCTCGTGCCTTCCATGCGACCCCCGACCCTGGGTGGAACTGTTTCTCCCGCATTCTCAACTCGTGAGCAGCTCTATGTCTGTGGCCTCTTGCTCTGCACACCACCCCCCCCCCCCCCCCCCCATAACCCTGCAGTTTGAGCGGCACTTCGGGATGGGGGGGGGGGGTCACGCAGGAGACCCCGGGAGCAAACGACAACCTCGGTGAGAAGCTTAAGGAGCCGGAATCGGCCACTGTTCCCCGCCTCGGCCCTGATCTTGATGGAGACGCTGGGCTGATTGGCCCTGGCTGCCTGCCCACGTTCAACCTCCAGCCCTCATGGCGTTCCTCAACAGCAGCTCCTTGGGCATCGTACCGAAGGTCGGGCCCACTATTACATGATGGGCGCGATCTAATCGCCAACGAAAACATGAAGCGATTGCTGGCCCGGGAATGGTGAAAGGGGTTTGCAGCTTGCAATCCTTATATAGAATGGGTGTGAGTTCCAGTTAGCCTGCGAAGATTACCCGCGATATTGATTTTTACTGCTAATCGCCAAGGTGGTGAGTTAGGGCTTGCGAGATATGAAATATTTCTCCTATCATCCAGCCAGTATAATCTTCGCTATTCCCAAGCGATGACCTTGGAAAGAGCTGACTACTGTACATTGCTGCCGGTCGCACATTAACCAGGGCCCTGGATGCTGACTTTCGAAATACAAAAGACTTACCCACCGTTGCTGTGGGTTACCTCTGTCAGCTCAGGCCCCCGTTTCCATGGCGACGAGGAGATGGGCGGAATTCCCCCCCCCCCCCCCCCCAATCCCTCGCGGCTCTGCCCCAAAGTTTTTTTCTCCAAGTTTGGAATGACGGACAAACGGAGGCAATATTGACGTGGGAGCTTGGAGGGGTAGGAGCAGAGGGTTTATTCCCAGTTGCAACCATTTAATACGTCACCTTGCACCCCCACCCCATATCCCTTGATGCCTTTACCATCTGGAAGCCTATCAGTTCCTAGCCTTGAACATAAGACCAGAAGGCCATCAGACGGAGGAGCAGAATTGTGCCATTCGGCCCATTGAGTCTGCTCCGCCATTCTATCATGGCTGATTTTTCTCATCCCCATTCTCCTGCCTTCTCGCATAACCCCTGATCCCCTTATTGATCAAGAACCTATCTACCTCTGTCTTAAAGACACTCAGTGATTTGGCCTCCACAGCCTTCTGCAGCAAAGAGTTCCACAGATTCACCACCCTCTGGCTGAAGAAATTCCTCCTCATCTCTGTTTTAAAGGATCGTCCCTTCAGTCTGAGGCTGTCCTCTGGTTCTAGTTTTTCCGACAAGTGGAAACATCCTCTCCACGTCCACTCTATCCAGGCCTCGCAGTATCCTGTAAGTTTCAATAAGATCCCACCTCATCCTTCTAAACTCCAACGAGTACAGACCCAGAGTCCAACCGTTCCTCATACGACAAACATGAATAGCAGCAACTGGGGGCGGCACAGTTATTAGCAAAGAACAAAGAATAAAGAAAAGTACAGCCCAGGAACAGGCCCTTCGGCCCTCCAAGCCTGTGCCGACCATGCTGCCCGTCGAAACTAAAATCTACACTTCCGGGGTCCGTATCCCTCTATTCCCATCCTATTCATGTATTTGTCAAGATGCCCCTTAAACGTCACTATCGTCCCTGCTTCCACCACCTCCTCCGGCAGCGAGTTCCGCACTGCTGCCTCACTGAGGGGTGAGGAGACCTTGGAGGGTTATGGGGGCTGGAGGAGACTGCAGAAATGGGGAGGGGGGAGGGGGGGGGGGGGGGGGGGGGGGGATGCGAGACAATGGACGGATTGGAAAACAAGATTGAGAATTTTGAAATCAGTTTCAAATATGGGTTCAGGGTTGACATCGCATCGATCCTTTTGAGGTAATGGATGGATCGTCAGTTGTCAATGTGTCGAACACGTTCTGGTCAGACAAGGCAGCCCAGATCCTTTGAGAAGGAGCCAACTATGAACATAGGTTCAGAGTAGTGTGCCACATTAGGAACGCGACCACCATTGGCGGTATAAGCCTTCCAAAGGGAAGCTTTCTGCTGAAGAACAACAGTTTGATGTTGTTGTGAAGTAGATGGCGTTGCCGAAAAGCGTGTTGGAAGCAAATTCAATCGTAACTTTCCAGCTCGCAGAAGCTCGACACCATCCAGGGCAAAGCAGCCCGCTTGATCGGCCCCCATCCACAAACATTCACTCCCCCCACCGACGCACAGTGGCAGCCGTGTGTACCATCTACAAGATGCACTGCACAACTCACCAAGGCTCCTTAGGCAGCACCTTCCAAACCCACTCTACCATCTAGAGGACAAGGCAGCAGATACCTGGGAACCCCACCACCTGGAGGTTCCCCTCCAAGTCACTCACCATCCCGACTTGGAAATATATCGGCCGTTCCTTCACTGTCGCTGGGTCAAAATCCTGGAACTCCCTCCCTAACAGCACAGTGGGTGTACCTACCCACACAGGACTGCAGCGGGTTCAAGAATGCGGCTCACCCACTCCCTTCTCAAGGGGCAATGTACAAACATGGAAAGTACTGATGACCAGAGGTCCTTGGGGTACATGCCCACAGATCCCTGGAGGCAGCAGGGCAGGTAGATAAGGTGGTTAAGGAGGCTGATGGGATACTTGCCTTTATTAGCGAGGTATAGAATATAAGAGCAGGGAGGTTATGATGGAGCTGTATAAAACGCTGGTTAGGCCACAGCTAGAGTACTGAGTGCAGTTCTCGTCGCCACTCTATAGGAAGGATGTGATTGTACGGAGAGGGTACAGAGGAGATTCACCAGGATGGTCCCTGGGACGGAGCGTCTCCGCTCTGGGAGAGGCTGGTGAGGCTGAGGTTGTTTTCCTTGGAGCAGAGAGGCTGAGGGGGGGACCTGATTGAGGTGGACAACATATGAGGGACACAGATAGGGTGGATAGGGAGGAACGTTTCCCCTTAGCGGAGGGTCATAACCAGGGGGCACAGATTTACGGTAAGGGGGGAGATTGAGAGGGGATCTGAGGAAAAGGGTTTCACCCAGAGATGATGGGAATCTGGAACTCGCTGCCTGAAAGGGTGGTAGAGGACGGGAACTCTCACAACTATTAACAAGTGTTTGGATGTCTTGAAACGCCGCAGCAGACCTCGGGCCTAGTGCTGGGAAATGGGATTAGAATAGATAGGTGTTAATGGCCGGCACAGACACGATGGGCCGCAGGGTCTCTTTCTAAGCTGTCAAACTGTCGAGCTGAGGGAATAGACGGACCCCGGTTTAAACGCTCATTGAGAAGCTGACAAGTATCGCCCTTGTGCAAGGGGTTGGCATCCTTGTTCACCTCTCTGTATCTCTAGCTCAGCGATAAGAGCCCTAATGATGGTGTGCCTCTTGCTCAACACGCAATTTAAAAACTGCTGCACACCGGTGAAAGGTGAACGTGACTAAACAGTGTTATCCCCAGGACAGGTAAATACCGATCGATTTTAACCTGTTAACGGACCTGGTGACAGGTCCGCCGCTGTCTTTGAACGCTTGGCCCTGTGGGCCCCACTCTGGGACTGGTCAGGGTCAGGGTCACGCCACTATGGGGTTCGGGGGGGGGGGGGGGGGGTGGCACTGCGCTACTGAAAGACGCATTACTGGCAACTCTCCTCTGCCTGATTAATTTAATTGGCTACTATTTCTGCCTGCTGATGGACGGTATGTGGCGGCTCTCTCCGTTCCTGGGACTATTGTTGGAGCCGGGCAGGGTTCATGGACATCGAAACAGGTGCGAACCTGGATCGATTCAGGGACTGCGGAGGGGCTAGCACCGGGGCCACGTGGGACACAATCGATTCCGATGGGAAACGGTGCGGGATTCACCGGGTCCGTGATTGACACTCGGGAGGCTGACAAGCTGCAGCCGCCAACCACATTCCTCCCCACCCACACTCATCCAGCCCACACACATTACACTCCCACACCACACATCATCCCCAGCCCAACCACACACATTACCTCCCCACACACTCATCCCAGCCCACACACACAATTACACTCCCCACACACACCTCTCCAGCCGCACACACACATTACACTCCACCACACCACATTACATCCCAGCCGCAAACACACATTACACTCCCACCCACACACTCTCCCGCGCCACCACAAAACATTACCACTCCCACACCACACTCATCCCAGCCCACACACACATACACTCCACACACACACTCATCCCAGCCCCACACACACACTCCCCACACACACTCATCCCAGCGCACACCACACATT